>NW_022265588.1:265000-289719 GCF_002021735.2 Oncorhynchus kisutch | reverse complement strand
GGTGATGATTCATGTTTGTTTAATAAAGGAAAACTATACATGAATAAACTACAAAACAATGAAATGTGAAAACCCAAAACAGCCCTATCTGGTGCAAAACACAGAGACAGGAACAATCACCCAACAAAAACACAGTGAAACCCAGGCTACCTAAATATGGTTCCCAATCAGAGACAATGACTAACACCTGCCTCTGATTGAGAACCATATCAGGCCAGACATAGAAATAGACAAACAAGACATCCAACATAGAATGCTCACTCAGATCACACCCCCTGACCAACCAAAACATAGAAACATACAAAGCAAACTATGGTCAGGGTGTGACACCCACCCCCTTTACCACATGTTGTGTTACTTAACCGATCTATCCTCTGGCTAAGTAACGATATGATCCTGTGGAATAATGAATCATGTGCATCACAATAAAGATTACATATTTCACCAGGCAATGTACCCAAATGTGATGCCCTCTGTGCAAAGGATTTATTCATTCCTCATTAATATATTCTGAAAGATTCAGTTCCAGACAGACTGAGAAGGACATAAGTCCTCATAACCACAAAGGAAGTCCTCATAGACCACAAAGGAAGTCCTCATAAACCACAAGGAAGTCCTCATAAACCACAAAGGAAGTCCTCATAAACCACAAAGGAAGTCATCATAAACCACAAAGGAAGTCCTCATAAACCACAAAGGAAGTCCTCATAGACCACAAAGGAAGTCCTCATAGACCATAAAGGAAGTCCTCATAAACCACAAAGGAAGTCCTCATAGACCATAAAGGAAGTCCTCATAGACCACAAAGGAAGTCCTCATAAACCACAAAGGAAGTCCTCCAAGACCACAAAGGAAGTCCTCATAGACCACAAAGGGAGTCCTCATAAACCACAAAGGGAGTCCTCATAAACCACAAAGGAAGTCCTCATAGACCACAAAGGAAGTCCTCATAGACCACAAAGCTTACAGGTACATTTCTCTGTGAGGAAAATAGCCAATTCCCCTAACAGGTATTCAACAGGAATGGGAGTAGATGATGAAGTGATCCATCCCCAGTCAGGCAGCTCTGCTCAGAGAAATCCATCTGTCTAGTTCTCTGTTGGAGGCCTTCTCTCCTGTAGTTATCTAGTAATGATTCCTGGGCAACGATTCTATTCCATAACCATGTATGTGGCCCGAATGGACCTTACATTCCCTCTATAGTGCACTAGTCTTGAACCAGGGCCCATAGGGTAGTGCACTAATTAGTGAATCAGGTGCCATTTGGGACACAGACCCATGTGATATGGCAACAGACCCAGGTCCTGTAGGTCAGTTAGACAACACATGTAGCAGTCATTCACCCTCTGGGGAACATAATGACTTTATCCATGTAATGGTTTTCTTCATCTGAAGGAGAGGCGGACCAAAGCGCAGCGTGGTGGTTATTCATATTCTTTAATTTATAAAGAAACTACACATGAGATAACTAACAAAAACAACAAATGTGAGAAAACCTAAAACAGTCCCATCTGGTGCAAAACACAAAGACAGGAACAATCACCCACAAACACACAGTGACACCCAGGCTACCTAAGTATGATTCTCAATCAGAGACAACTAATGACACCTGCCTCTGATTGAGATTCATACTAGGCCGAAACATAGAAAACCCCAAATCATAGAAAATCAAACATAGGACTGCCCACCCAACTCACGCCCTGACCATACTAACTAAATACAGAACACAGGAAATAAAGGTCAGAACGTGACAATCCATCAAGTCCAAAGACCTTAGAAAATGATTGACTAGTTTAGGAAACAAATCTGGATTTTCTTCAAGTATTTGTTTGTTTTTATTTATTTATTTGTGCTTTAAATCGACTTTAAAAAATCCCGACCATCTTCATTTGACAATAACACCATACCAAAACCGGATGCACACCATCGTGCGCCAATAGATTTTGTCCCCCCCACATTAAACGCGATCACGACACGTAGGTTGAAATATCAAAACAAACTCGAAAAGTATCAAAGGTGGAAAAGCATTAAACATTCATGGCAATTTAGCTAGCCAGCTTGCAGTTGCTAGCAAATTTGTCCTATTTAGCTAGCCAGCTTGCAGTTGCTAGCAAATTTGTCCTATTTAGCTAGCCAGCTTGCTGTTGCTAGCAAATTTGTCCTATTTAGCTAGCCAGCTTGCAGTTGCTAGAAAATTTGTCCTATTTAGCTAGCCAGCTTGCAGTTGCTAGAAAATGTGTCCTATTTAGCTAGCCAGCTTGCAGTTGCTAGCAAATTTGTCCTATTAGCTAGCCAGCTTGCAGTTGCTAGAAAATTTGTCCTATTTAGCTAGCCAGCTCGCAGTTGCTAGCAAATTTGTCCTATTTAGCTAGCCAGCTTGCTGTTGCTAGCTAATTTGTCCTGGAATATAAACATTGAGTTGTTATTTTACCTGAAATGCACAAGGTCCTCTACTCCGACAATTAATCCACATAAAACAACCAAATCATTTCTAGTCATCTCTCCCCCTTCCAGGCTTTTTCTTCTTCGGACTTTATATGGCGATTGGAATCTAACTTTCATAGGTGAATTACTATGACCGAGCGACCTCCGTTCATCTTTCAGTCACCCACGTGGGTATAACCCGTGAGCAGATGGCACGTGGGTATCTGCTTCTATAAACCAATGAGGAGATGGCACGTGGGTATCTGCTTCTATAAACCAATGAGGTGATGGCACGTGGGTATCTGCTTCAATAAACCAATGAGGAGATGACACGTGGGTATCTGCTTCTATAAACCAATGAGGAGATGGCACGTGGGTATCTGCTTCTATAAACCAATGAGGAGATGGCACGTATCTGCTCTATAAACCAATGAGGAGATGGCAAGTGGGTATCTGCTTCTATAAACCAATGAGGAGATGGCATGTATCTGCTCTATAAACCAATGAGGTGATGGCACGTGGGTATCTGCTTCTATAAACCAATGAGGAGATGGCACGTGGGTATCTGCTTCTATAAACCAATGAGGAGATGGCACGTGGGTATCTGCTTCTACAAACCAATGAGGAGATGGCACGTGGGTATCTGCTTCTATAAACCAATGAGGAGATGGCACGTGGGTATCTGCTTCTATAAACCAATGAGGTGATGGCACATGGGTATCTGCTTCTATAAACCAATGAGGAGATGACACGTATCTGCTTCTATAAACCAATGAGGAGATGGCACGTATCTGCTTCTATAAACCAATGAGATGGGAGAGGCAGGACTTGCACCACGTTCAGCCTCACAAATAGAACTGACTTCTATTTTAGCGCCTGATGTAACCTATAGGTAACCCTGTCTGGTCAGCTACATGTGATGTAACCTATAGGTAACCCTGTCTGGTCAGCTACATGTGATGTAACCTATAGGTAACCCTGTCTCGTCAGCTACATGTGATGTAACCTATAGCTAACCCTGTCTGGGTGTTATTGGTCAGCTACATGTGATGTAACCTATAGATAACCATATCTGGGTGTTATTGGTCAGCTACATGTGATGTAACCTATAGGTAACCCTGTCTGGTCAGCTACATGTGATGTAACCTATAGGTAACCCTGTCTGGGTGTTATTGGTCAGATACATGTGATGTAACATATAGGTAACCCTGTCTCGTCAGCTACATGTGATGTAACCTATAGGTAACCCTGTCTGGGTGTTATTGGTCAGCTACATGTGATGTAACCTATAGGTAACCCTGTCTGGGTGTTATTGGTCAGCTACATGTGATGTAACTTATAGGTAACCCTGTCTCGTCAGCTACATGTGATGTAACCTATAGGTAACCCTGTCTGGGTGTTATTGGTCAGCTACATGTGATGTAACCTATAGGTAACCCTGTCTGGGTGTTATTGGTCAGCTACATGTGATGTAACCTATAGGTAACCCTGTCTGGTCAGCTACATGTGATGTAAACTATAGGTAACCCTGTCTGGTCAGCTACATGTGATGTAACCTATAGGTAACCCTGTCTGGGTATTATTGGTCAGCTACATGTGATGTAACCTATAGGTAACCCTGTCTGGGTATTATTGGTCAGCTACATGTGATGTAACCTATAGGTAACCCTGTCTCGTCAGCTACATGTGATGTAACCTATAGGTAACCCTGTCTGGGTGTTATTGGTCAGCTACATGTGATGTAACCTATAGGTAACCCTGTCTGGGTGTTATTGGTCAGCTACATGTGATGTAACCTATAGGTAACCCTGTCTGGTCAGCTACATGTGATGTAACCTATAGGTAACCCTGTCTGGTCAGCTACATGTGATGTAACCTATAGGTAACCCTGTCTGGGTATTATTGGTCAGCTACATGTGATGTAACCTATAGGTAACCCTGTCTGGGTGTTATTGGTCAGCTACATGTGATGTAACCTATAGCTAACCCTGTCTGGGTGTTATTGGTCAGCTACATGTGATGTAACCTATAGATAACCCTGTCTCGTCAGCTACATGTGATGTAACCTATAGGTAACCCTGTCTGGGTATTATTGGTCAGCTACATGTGATGTAACCTATAGGTAACCCTGTCTGGGTGTTATTGGTCAGCTACATGTGATGTTTTTTATTTTTTATTTATTTTTATTTCACCTTTATTTAACCAGGTAGGCTAGTTGAGAACACCTTTATTTAACCAGGTAGGCTAGTTGAGAACACCTTTATTTAACCAGGTAGGCTAGTTGAGAACAAGTTCTCATTTGCAACTGCGACCTGGCCAAGATAAAGCATAGCAGTGTGAGCATACAACAAAGAGTTACACATGGAGTAAACAATTAACAAGTCAATAACACAGTAGAAAACGAAGGGGGGGTCTATATACAATGTGTGCAAAAGGCATGAGGAGGTAGGCAAATAATTACAATTTTGCAGATTAACACTGGAGTGATAAAAGATCAGATGGTCATGTACAGGTAGAGATATTGGTGTGCAGAAGAGCAGAAAAGTAAATAAATAGAAACAGTACGGGGATGAGGTAGGTGAAAAGGGTGGGCTATTTACCAATAGACTATGTACAGCTGCAGCGATCGGTTAGCTGCTCAGATAGCTGATGTTTGAAGTTGGTGAGGGAGATAAAAGTCTCCAGGGTTACCTATGTAACCTATATCTAACCCTGTCTGGGTGTTATTGGTCAGCTACATGTGATGTAACCTATAGATAACCCTGTCTCGTCAGCTACATGTGATGTAACCTATAGGTAACCCTGTCTGGGTGTTATTGGTCAGCTACATGTGATGTAACCTATAGGTAACCCTGTCTCGTCAGCTACATGTGATGTAACCTATAGGTAACCCTGTCTGGGTGTTATTGGTCAGCTACATGTGATGTAACCTATAGGTAACCCTGTCTGGGTATTATTGGTCAGCTACATGTGATGTAACCTATAGGTAACCCTCTCTGGTCAGCTACATGTGATGTAACCTATAGATGACCCTGTCTGGGTGTTATTGGTCAGCTACATGTGATGTAACCTATAGATAACCCTGTCTGGGTGTTATTGGTCAGCTACATGTGATGTAACCTATAGGTAACCCTGTCTGGTCAGCTAAATGTGATGTAACCTATAGGTAACCCTGTCTGGGTATTATTGGTCAGCTACATGTGACCTATAGGTAACCCTGTCTGGTCAGCTACATGTGATGTAACCTATAGGTAACCCTGTCTGGTGTTATTGGTCAGCTACATGTGATGTAACCTATACATCACTATAATAAAAACAACAGTAAAAGACAGGCTATATACAGTAGCGCGGCTATAACAGTAGAGAGGCTATATACAGTAGAGAGGCTATATACAGTAGAGAGGCTATATACAGTAGAGAGGTTATATACAGTAGAGAGGTTATATACAGTAGAGAGGCTATATATAGTAGCGAGGCTGTATACAGTAGAGAGGTTATATACAGTAGAGAGGCTATATACAGTAGAGAGGCTATATACAGTAGAGAGGCTATATACAGTAGAGAGGCTATATACAGTAGAGAGGCTATATACAGTAGAGAGGTTATATACAGTAGAGAGGCTATATATAGTAGCGAGGCTACATACAGACACCGGTTAGTCAGGCTGATTGAGGTAGTATAAACATGTAGATATGGTTAAAGTGACTATGCATATATGATGAACAGAGAGTAGCAGTAGCGTAAAAGAGGGGTTGGTGGGTGGTGGGACACAATGCAGATAGCCCGGTTAGCTAATGTGCGGGAGCACTGGTTGGTCGGGCCAATTTAGGTGGTATGTACATGAATGTATAGTTAAAGTGACTGATAGAGGTGGTGTAGAAACGGCTCCATTGTGATGAGATTTATCTGTCTATCAAAACCTCCCTATGTTAAAATGAGTGCTATTTGAGGTTTCAACTGTTTGTTACATTATTTTGCGATGTTTTTAGGATTTTTCCCCCATCAACCCTCATGCCACAAAACAATGTCGCGGAAACGATTCCCAAATTAATTTATTTCAGGCTCTCTCTCTCTGCTTCCTACCACTTGTCAATGTCAGAGAGGAGCACGGTCTTCTCATCTATTTATAGGAGCCAGGTGTTGTATTCAAAGTTGAATGTGTCTTCTTCCTGCTTGAATGACATCTGCTTCATTTAGCTGGCGACTTCCAATTCAATTCACGTCGAGGTAAATGTTATGTAATTCAGATTTGACTTGACGTAAATACACTTGACTTGACTGACAATGTTTCGACAAAGATACTTGACTGACAATGTTTCGACAAAGATACTTGACTGACAATGTTTCGACAGAATACACTTGTACGACAGTGATAAAAAAAAAATTGCAGAAACTCTGACTGTATTTTGAGATAACTTACATGCTCTGAATATAAATGTATTCTTGCTCACTCGATTACATTTATTTTTTGAAAAATAAACAGTGAAACAGCTGTATAATGCGCCCTCCTTCTTCAAGAAATTGTCCACACAGACAAGCTTTGTTGTATAATGCCTGAGTCAGCTTGTTGTCTATGTAACGGAGCCATCCTAGCTCTTGTATCTGGTGCGTTCAAGATGTCACCCTACATAGTGAACTGTTATTTAACAATAAGACACCAGATCCACAATAAATCTACATTTTCATAACGCCTTCCTTATTCACAGCTACCGAGTGGCACAGCGTTCACAGTGCAAGAGGCATCTCTTGTTCAAATCCAGGCTTCCCATAGGGTGGTGCACATCTGGCCCAGCGTCGTCCGGGTTTGGCCGGGGTAGGACAGCGTCGTCCGGGTTTGGCCGGGGTAGGACGCCATTGTAACTAAGAATTTGTTCTTAAAACTGACTTGCCTCGTTAAATAAAGGTTCAATTAAAAAACAAATATATTTTGATATTTTTAATTTAATTGGTCTGGAAGTTAAAATATAAGAGGCATTAATTGTGGTTAGTTCTAAAGTCAATCTCATTCTTTAGGGCTCGTAGTTCACCTCATGAAATCAGCTGTAGAGGTGGGTGTCATCAGTCATGAAATACGATAACTTCTCATCAGATATTAGCCTTGTTCCCTCTTCTAGCAGTAATCAGTGTCTCTCAGTCTGTTTGACTCTCTTCCTCCCCATGCGGCAGGGTAGCCTAGTGGTCAGAGCGTTGGACTAGTAACCGGAAGGTTGCAAGTTCAAAACCCTGAGCTGACAAGGTACAAATCTGTCAGTTAACCCACTGTTCCCAGGCCGTCATTGAAAATAAGAATTTGTTCTTAACTGACTTGCCTAGTTAAATAAGGTAAAAATAAAAAATGCAGACTTTGTTCTGGGTTAATCACAGCCATCTTGTTTGAGGTCTCCCGCGTACCCTTTCCTCCTCAGCTGTCCATAATTCTAGTTGTGTTTGTGTGTCAGCTTTTTAATAGTCCTGTTAAGCCTTACCCAACGAGGCTGGACTTGATTTGTTGGTTCCCTCTGCTCGTTGGCTCCCAGGACTACAGGCTCATTGATTTCATAGGCTGTGAGGAATCATTAATGCCCTGCTCCTCAAGCCGTTTAAACAGGATAATAGAACACACTCTGTGGAAGGTCAATTAAAATATAGCTCTTCTCAGCAGAGGACACTCTTCTTTTTCTTCTGTCCCTCATTTCTCTCCTTTAAACTGGGATATAATACATGTTGGTTACAGTCCAGACTCCAGGACCTTAGACTCTTCGGGTCAACAGAGCTCCAATTAAAACTGCATTGTGGGTAAACAGAGCTCCAATTAAAACAGCATTGTGGGTAAACAGAGCTCCAATTAAAACAGGCATTGTGGGTAAACAGAGCTCCAATTAAAACAGCATTGTGGGTAAACAGAGCTCCAATTAAAACAGCATTGTGGGTAAACAGAGCTCCATTCCAGAAATGATTATTATGCAGTCGATGGGCTCTCTCTCTCTCTCTCTCTCTCTCTCTCTCTGTCTCTCTGTATCTGTCTCTGTCTCTCTCTGTCTCTTTGTCTCTCTCTCTCTCTCTCTCTCTCTCTCTCTCCTCTCTCTCTCTGTATCTCTCTCTCTCTCGCTCTCTCCCTCTCTCTCTCTCTCTGTCTCTCTCATCTCTCGTTACCACCTACCGATCCATCCCCGGCACCTCTATTGCTCTCAGCTCTCACCCAGCGTTCATTTACATAAAAATACAAAAATAAAATAAACTTTATTTAACTTGGCAAGTCAGTTAAGGACAAATTGTTATTTACAATGACGGCCTATCGGGGAACAGTGGGTTAACTGCTTGTTCAGGGGCAGAATGACAGATTTTTCACCTTGTCAGCTCAGGGATTCGATCCAGCAACCTTTTGGTTGTTGGCCCACTGCTCTAACCACTAGGGTACCTGCTGCCCCCTCACTGTTATGAGAGGACAGGAGACAGATGCTGGGATCACATTCTAAACTAATCTGTGTATAAACAGGAGAGTTATGAGAGGACGGGAGACAGATGCTGGAATCACATGCTAAACTAATCTGTGTATAAACAGGAGAGTAAATAAATAAACCAGTATATAGCTGTACCAATAATGTTGTGTTGAAACTCACAGCGATGGTTCTAAATGCTAGAGTAACTAGAGTACATCAAACCCACAGCGATGGTTCTAAATGCTAGAGTAACTAGAGTACATCAAAACCCACAGCAATGGTTCTAAATGCTAGAGTAACTAGAGTACATCAAACCCACAGCGATGGTTCTAAATGCTAGAGTAACTAGAGTACATCAAACCCACAGCAATGGTTCTAAATGCTAGAGTAACTAGAGTACATCAAACCCACAGCGATGGTTCTAAATGCTAGAGTAACTAGAGTACATCAAACCCACAGCGATGGTTCTAAATGCTAGAGTAACTAGAGTACATCAAACCCACAGCGATGGTTCTAAATGCTAGAGTAACTAGAGTACATCAAACCCACAGCGATGGTTCTAAATGCTAGAGTAACTAGAGTACATCAAACCCACAGTGATGGTGCTAAATGCTAGAGTAACTAGAGTACATCAAACCCACAGCGATGGTTCTAAATGCTAGAGTAACTAGAGTACATCAAACCCACAGAGATGGTTCTAAATGCTAGAGTAACTAGAGTACATCAAACCCACAGCGATGGTTCTAAATGCTAGAGTAACTAGAGTACATCAAACCCACAGCGATGGTTCTAAATGCTAGAGTAACTAGAGTACATCAAACCCACAGCGATGGTTCTAAATGCTAGAGTAACCAGAGCAAAACAGTAAAACACACGTGAATTGAGAATAAGTTGAGAGACACTCCAACCTCTATTTAACTAGGCAAGTCAGTTTAGAACAAATTCTTATATTCAATGACAGTCTAGGAACAGTGGGTAAAACTGCCTGTTCAGGGGCAGAACGACATATTTGTACCTTGTCAGCTCGGTGGTTTAAAACTTGCAAACCTTCACGGTTACTAGTCCAACGCTCTAACCACTAGGCTTCCCTGCCGCCCCTATGAATGCATCCTGTGGTCTACATGAAGGTGATGATCCTCTCACCCAGTTATGTGAGGTGATTAAACCCCATTTGCGTTCCACAGGGGTCATTAGATGTGCTACAGATAAGAGTACCCCTTAAGGTCGCAGTTGCAAATGAGAACTTGTTCTCAACTAGCCTACCTGGTTAAATAAAGGTGAAATAAAAATAAAAATGATCCTGTTGACACAACGTGTTCTCTCTGTGTGTTTACACCCTACTCCCTTGATAATGGCTTCCTAATGGTCCTGTTTCACCACTCTGACATGCTTTGTCCAATGGATCTCTGTAATAATGTTGCAAGGAAGCAGTGTGACATGGTGCTATTATTGTCGTCCGATGGCAGCAATCTGACGCATCCCAAATGGCATCTGTACAGATGTAGGATCTTAATTTGATCACCATGTTTGCAGGATAATTTTTTCCTGCCATACACGAAATGTCAAATGTGTAGTGTTATTTGTGGATTAAAAAGGATTCTGAAGTTTGTAATTTTCACTTCTAAATTTCAACAACAACAACAACAACAAAAATGACAAAAATGTCCATTAATTATAATTTACATAATAATTCACATTTCCTATGGCTGCAGAAATATTTGACTTCTGTAGCAAACTGGCTCAAATTAAGATCCTACATCTGTATTAATTTGTCTGTATTATATGCGGTCCTTATTACCAGGCCCATAGGGGTGTGCTGTAGGGAATTGTTGACAGTTGGGATACATACAGTCTAATGTTAATCAGTATTGATTTAGATCAGGATTAAACTCTATCCTATCATATCCTAGCCTCCATCCCATCTCCTCATCCTCTCCTCTCCTCTTCCTCTCCTCTCCTCTCCTCTCCTCTCCTCTCCTCTCCTCTCCTCTCCTCTCCTCTCCTCCTCCTCTCCTCTCCCCCTCTCCTCTCCTCTCCTCTCATCCCCTCTCTCTCTCTCCTCTCCTCTCCTCTCAATCCTCCTCCCCTCTCCTCTCCTCTCCTCTCCTCTCCTCCTCCTCGTCCCTCCTCTCCTCTCTTCCCTCTCCCTCCTCTCCTCTCCGCCTCTCCTCTCCCCTGCTATCCCTCTCCTTCATCCCTCCCTCTCCTCTTCATCTCCTCTCCTCTCCTCTCCTCTCCTCTGCCTCTCCTTCTGCATCCCATCTCCTCTCCCTCTCCTCTCCTCTCATCCCCTCTCCTCTGCCTCTCCTCTCCTCTCCTTCTCTCTCTCCTCGTCTCTCCTCTCCTCTTCCTCCTCTCCTCACCTCTCCTCCTCTCCTCTCCTCTCATCGCCTCATCCTCCCTCCTCCTCCTCTCCTCTCCATCTCCTCCTGCCTCTCCTCAATCCTCTCGCTCTCCTCTGCCCCTGCTCCTCCTCCTCCTCCTCTCCTCTCCCTCCTCTCCTCCCCTCTCCTCTCCTCTCCCTCTCCTCTCCTCTCCTCTCCTCTCCTCTCTCTCTCTCTCCTCTCCTCTCCTCTCCTCGCCTCTCCTCTCCTCCCCTCTCCTCTCCTCTCCTCTCCTCTCCTCTCCTCCTCCTCTCCTCGCTCCTCCCTCTCCTCCTCTCCCTCCTCTCCTCTCCGCTCCTCCTCTCCTCTCCTCTCCTCTCCTCCTCTCCTCCCTCTCCCCTCTCCTCCTCCTCTCTCTCCTCCTCCTCTCCTCTCCTCTCCTCTCCCTCCTCCCCTCCCCTCCTCTCCCTCTCCTCTCCTCCCTCTCCTCTCCGCTCCTCTCCTCTCCTCCCTCCTCCCCTCCCCTCTCCTCTCTTCCCTCTCCTCTCCTCTCCTCTCCTCTCCTCCTCTCCTCCCCTCCCTCCCCTCCCCTCCCTCCCCTCCCCTCTCCTCTCCTCTCTCTCCTCCCCTCCCCTCCCCTCCCCTCCCTCTCATCTCCCTCCTCCTCCCCCCTCCCTCCCCTCCCCCTCCGCTCCCCTCCCCTCCCTCCCCCTCCCTCCCCTCGCCCTCCCGCCCCTCTCCTCTCCTCTCCTCTCCTTCCCCTCCCCTTCCCCTCCCCCTCCCTCCCCTCCCCGCCCCTCCGCCTCGCCCTCCCCCTCTCTTCCGTCTCCTCTTCCTCCCTCCTCCTCGCCTCTCTCTCCTCCCCTCCCCTCCCCTCCCCTCTCCTCCCCTCTCCTCTCCTCTCCTCTCCTCTCCTCTCCTCTCCTCCTCCCTCCCCTCCCCTCACCCGCCCCTCCCCTCCCCTCTCCTCTCCTCTCCTCTCCTTCCTCTCCTCTCCTCTCTCTCCTCCTCTCCTCCTCTCCTCCCCTCTCCTCTCCTCCTCCCCTCCCCTCCCCTCTCCTCTCCTCTCCTCTCCTCCCCTCCCCTCCCCTCTCCTCTCCTCTCCTCTCCTCTCCTCTCCAGTCTGTGGGGTTAACAATGTTTTAATATAAGTGCATCTTGTTGTGTCAGGAGAATCTCACAGTATCCATCACTATCTATGATAAGAGAGACTCCAGACAATAAAGTGGCTGCTCCTGATCCTCTTTCCTCTTTGTTCTGGTCCAGGGTTGTAATAGTTAATTGTTGTTCTGGTCCAGGGTTTTAATAGTTACTTGTTGTTCTGGTCCAGGGTTTTAATAGTTACTTGTTGTTCTGGACCAGGGTTGTAATAGTTAATTGTTGTTCTGGTCCAGGGTTGTAATAGTTAATTGTTGTTCTGGTCCAGGGTTGTAATAGTTAATTGTTGTTCTGGTCCAGGGTTGTAATAGTTCATTGTTGTTCTGGTCCAGGGTTGTAATAGTTACTTGTTGTTCTGGTCCAGGGTTGTAATAGTTAATTGTTGTTCTGGTCCAGGGTTGTAATAGTTAATTGTTGTTCTGGTCCAGGGTTGTAATAGTTACTTGTTGTTCTGGTCCAGGGTTGTAATAGTTACTTGTTGTTCTGGTCCAGGGTTGTAATAGTTAATTGTTGTTCTGGTCCAGGGTTGTAATAGTTAATTGTTGTTCTGGACCAGGGTTTTAATAAATAATTGTTGTTCTGGACCAGGGTTTTAATAGATAATCGTTGTTCTAGACCAGGGTTGTGCTAGATGGGGCGGTAGGGTAGCCTAGTTCAAATCCCCAGGGTACAAAATTGTGGTTCTGCCCCTGAACAAGCAGTTAACCCACTGTTCCGAGGCTGTCATTGCAAATCAGAATGTGTTCTTAACTGACTTGCCTAGTTAAATAAAGAATAAATAAAAACAATAAGTGTTGTTCTGGACCAGGGTTGTAATAGATAATCTTTCATCTTTGTCATGTCGCCTTGAACCTGTCCACAGAGCACCTTGCAACTCCAGCTGCTCTGGGTTCTCTCCCCCTCCCACCATCTCCCTCTCCTGTCCCCCTCCAGCTGCTCTCTCTCCAGTCCCCCCTCCACCCCCTCTCTCTCCACAATGACAAGGGAAACAGGAGGATAGCTACTGGCCAATCAGTTGTTCTCTCTCTCACTCTGCCTCTGTCACGTCAAACAGCAGCAGATTTATTTCAAGGAAAAATAAACTAAAGTTTTGAGGGCAGAACATTCAGTTCATAACGATTATTCAGACTCCTCTCTCAGATAGAATTCCCTCACTCAGACCAGAGACCTAATTATCTCCCAGCGTGATAGAGAAAGTTTAGATAGATAAATAAATATTCATGTTTTAAGGAATGGTATTATTTGCACAGGATTTGAGGGCCGGCAATACATTGGGTTCAATCATTCAGAATTCTCTCACTAGGACTCTGCTTCTCTGTCTCTCCTAGCAGGATAGATAGTCATACATACATACATACATACATACATACAGACAGACAGACAGACAGACAGACAGACAGACAGACAGACAGACAGACAGACAGACAGACAGACAGACAGACAGACAGACAGACAGACAGACTGTAAATACATACATACATACATACAGTACATACAGTACATACAGTACATACATACATACATACATACATACATACATACATACATACATACATACATACATACATACATACATACATACAGTACATACATACATACATACAGTACATACATACATACATACATACATACATACATACATACATACATACATACATACATACATACATACATACATACATACATACATACAGTACATACGTACGTACGTACGTACGTACATACATACATACATACATACATACATACATACATACATACATACATACATACATACATACATACATACATACATACATACATACATACATACATACATACATACATACATACATACATACATACATACATACATACATACATACATACAGTTGTTGATCAGTCCACCTTTAGCTGCAATGACTCCAACCAAACACTTCCTGTAGTTGTTGATCAGTCCACCTTTAGCTGCAATGACTCCAACCAAACACTTCCTGCCGTTGTTGATCAGTCTCTCACGTCATTGTGGAGGGATTTTGGCCAACTCTTCCATACAGAACTGCTGTAACTCAGTGACATTTGTGGGTTTTCAAGCATGAACTGTTCATTTCAAGTCCTGCAACAACATCTCAATTGGGATTAGGTCTGGACTTTGACTAGGCCAATCCAAAACTTTAAAAAAATATATTTTCTTTTAAGCCATTTTCATGTTGACTTGATTGTGTGTTTTGGATCATTGCCTTCCTGCATGACCCAACTGCGGTTCAGCTTCAGCTCACAAACATCCTGACATACTCCTGTAGAATTCTCTGATACAGAGCAGAATTCATGGTTCCTTCTATTAAGGCAAGTCGTCCAGGTCCTGAGGCAGCAAAGCCTCCCCAAACCATCACACTACCACCACCATGCTGGACCCCAAACCATCACACTACCACCACAAAGCCTCCCCAAACCATCACACTACCACCACCATGCTGGACCCCAAACCATCACACTACCACCACCATGCTGGACCCCAAACCATCACACTACCACCACCATGCTGGACCCCCAAACCATCACACTACCACCACAATGCCTCCCCAAACCATCACACTACCACCACAATGCCTCCCCAAACCATCACACTACCACCACCATGCTGACCCCAAACCATCACACTACCACCACAATGCCTCCCCAAACCATCACACTACCACCACAATGCTTGACTGTTGGCATGAGGTTCTTACTGTGGAATGCAGTGTTTGGTTTTAACCAGACATAATGGGACCCATGTCGTCCAACATGTTCTACTTTTGACTCATCTGTCCATAGAACATTCTTCCAAGAGTGTTGATGATCATCCAGGTGCCTCCAGGTGCCTCCAGGTGGCTCCAGGTGGCTCCAGGTGGCTCCAGGTGCCTCCAGGTGCCTCCAGGTGGCTCCAGGTGCCTCCAGGTGGCTCCAGGTGCCTCCAGGTGCCTCCAGGTGGCTCCAGGTGGCTCCAGGTGCCTCCAGGTGCCTCCAGGTGGCTCCAGGTGCCTCCAGGTGCCTCCAGGTGGCTCCAGGTGCCTCCAGGTGCCTCCAGGTGCCTCCAGGTGGCTCCAGGTGCCTCCAGGTGCCTCCAGGTGGCTCCAGGTGCCTCCAGGTGCCTCCAGGTGCCTCCAGGTGGCTCCAGGTGCCTCCAGGTGCCTCCAGGTGCCTCCAGGTGGCTCCAGAGACCGTTTTGAAATAAATCTTAATCACCAAAGCTTTTTTTAAACTTTTTTTTTAAATATCAAAGAAGGCAGACCCACATTATTTAATTATGAATTATAATTACATTATTTTAACTGTGTAGGAGGCAGGACCACATTATTTTAACTGTGTAGGAGGCAGGACCACATTATTTTAACTGTGTAGGAGGCAGGACCACATTATTTTAACTGTGTAGGAGGCAGGACCACATTATTTTAACTGTGTAGGAGGCAGGACCACATTATTTAACCGTGCAGGAGGCAGGCCCACATTATTTAACTGTGCAGGAGGCAGGCCCACATTATTTAACCATGCAGGAGGCAGGTCCACATTATTTGAACCTGCAGGAGGCAGGCCCACATTATTTAACCGTGCAGGAGCCAGGCCCACATTATTTAACCGTGCAGGAGGCAGGCCCACATTATTTAACCATGCAGGAGGCAGGTCCACATTATTTTAACCTGCAGGAGGCAGCCCACATTATTTAACCGTGCAGGAGGCAGGCCCACATTATTTAACCATGCAGGAGGCAGGTCCACATTATTTAACCGTGCAGGAGGCAGGCCCACATTATTTAACCGTGCAGGAGACAGGCCCACATTATTTAACCGTGCAGGAGGCAGGTCCACATTATTTTAACCGTGCAGGAGGCAGGTCCACATTATTTAACCATGCAGGAGGCAGACCCACATTATTTAATTATGAATTATAATTACATTATTTAACCATGCAGGAGGCATGCCCACATTATTTAACCATGCAGAAGGCAGACCCACATTATTTAATTATGAATTATAATTACAATATTTAACCATGCAGGAGGCAGGCCCACATTATTTAACCGTGCAGGAAGCAGGCCCACATTATTTTAACCTGCAGGAGGCAGGCCCACATTATTTTAACCTGGAGGAGGCAGGCCCACATTATTTAACCGTGCAGGAAGCAGGCCCACATTATTTTAACCTGCAGGAGGCAGGCCCACATTATTTTAACCTGCAGGAGGCAGGCCCACATTATTTAACCGTGCAGGAGGCAGGCCCACATTATTTAACCATGCAGGAGGCAGGCCCACATTATTTAACCATGCAGGAGGCAGGCCCACATTATTTAACCATGCAGGAGGCAAGCCCACATTATTTAACCATGCAGGAGGTAGGGCCCACA
Source organism: Oncorhynchus kisutch (assembly GCF_002021735.2). Lineage (NCBI taxonomy): Eukaryota > Metazoa > Chordata > Actinopteri > Salmoniformes > Salmonidae > Oncorhynchus > Oncorhynchus kisutch. The sequence goes on along the minus strand of NW_022265588.1, from coordinate 273,032 downwards.
TTATTTAACCATGCAGGAGGTAGGGCCCACATTATTTAACCGTGCAGGAGGCAAGCCCACATTAGTTAACCGTGCAGGAGACAGGCCCACATTATTTTAACCTGCAGGAGACAGGCCCACATTATTTTAACCTGCAGGAGACCGGCCCACATTATTTTAACCGTGCAGGAGGCATGCCCACATTATTTAACCATGCAGGAGGCAGACCCACATTATTTAATTATGAATTATAATTACATTATTTAACCATGCAGGAGGCATGCCCACATTATTTAACCATGCAGAAGGCAGACCCACATTATTTAATTATGAATTATAATTACAATATTTAACCATGCAGGAGGCAGGCCCACATTATTTAACCGTGCAGGAAGCAGGCCCACATTATTTTAACCTGCAGGAGGCAGGCCCACATTATTTTAACCTGGAGGAGGCAGGCCCACATTATTTAACCGTGCAGGAAGCAGGCCCACATTATTTTAACCTGCAGGAGGCAGGCCCACATTATTTTAACCTGCAGGAGGCAGGCCCACATTATTTAACCGTGCAGGAGGCAGGCCCACATTATTTAACCATGCAGGAGGCAGGCCCACATTATTTAACCATGCAGGAGGCAGGTCCACATTATTTTAACCTGCAGGAGGCAGCCCACATTATTTAACCGTGCAGGAGGCAGGCCCACATTATTTAACCATGCAGGAGGCAGGTCCACATTATTTAACCGTGCAGGAGGCAGGCCCACATTATTTAACCGTGCAGGAGACAGGCCCACATTATTTAACCGTGCAGGAGGCAGGTCCACATTATTTAACCGTGCAGGAGGCAGGCCCACATTATTTAACCGTGCAGGAGATAGACCCACATTATTTAACCATGCAGGAGGCATGCCCACATTATTTAACCATGCAGGAGGCAGGCCCACATTATTTAACCATGCAGGAGGCAGGTCCACATTATTTAACCGTGCAGGAGGCAGGTCCACATTATTTAACCGTGCAGGAGGCAGGTCCACATTATTTTAACCGTGCAGGAGGCAGGTCCACATTATTTAACCATGCAGGAGGCAGACCCACATTATTTAATTATGAATTATAATTACATTATTTAACCATGCAGGAGGCATGCCCACATTATTTAACCATGCAGAAGGCAGACCCACATTATTTAATTATGAATTATAATTACAATATTTAACCATGCAGGAGGCAGGCCCACATTATTTAACCGTGCAGGAAGCAGGCCCACATTATTTTAACCTGCAGGAGGCAGGCCCACATTATTTTAACCTGGAGGAGGCAGGCCCACATTATTTAACCGTGCAGGAAGCAGGCCCACATTATTTTAACCTGCAGGAGGCAGGCCCACATTATTTTAACCTGCAGGAGGCAGGCCCACATTATTTAAACCGTGCAGGAGGCAGGCCCACATTATTTAACCATGCAGGAGGCAGGCCCACATTATTTAACCATGCAGGAGGCAGGCCCACATTATTTAACCATGCAGGAGGCAAGCCCACATTATTTAACCATGCAGGAGGTAGGGCCCACATTATTTAACCATGCAGGAGGTAGGGCCCACATTATTTAACCGTGCAGGAGGCAAGCCCACATTAGTTAACCGTGCAGGAGACAGGCCCACATTATTTTAACCTGCAGGAGACAGGCCCACATTATTTTAACCTGCAGGAGACCGGCCCACATTATTTTAACCGTGCAGGAGGCATGCCCACATTATTTAACCATGCAGGAGGCAGACCCACATTATTTAATTATGAATTATAATTACATTATTTAACCATGCAGGAGGCATGCCCACATTATTTAACCATGCAGAAGGCAGACCCACATTATTTAATTATGAATTATAATTACAATATTTAACCATGCAGGAGGCAGGCCCACATTATTTAACCGTGCAGGAAGCAGGCCCACATTATTTTAACCTGCAGGAGGCAGGCCCACATTATTTTAACCTGGAGGAGGCAGGCCCACATTATTTAACCGTGCAGGAAGCAGGCCCACATTATTTTAACCTGCAGGAGGCAGACCCACATTATTTTAACCTGCAGGAGGCAGGCCCACATTATTTAACCGTGCAGGAGGCAGGCCCACATTATTTAACCATGCAGGAGGCAGGCCCACATTATTTAACCATGCAGGAGGCAGGTCCACATTATTTTAACCTGCAGGAGGCAGCCCACATTATTTAACCGTGCAGGAGGCAGGCCCACATTATTTAACCATGCAGGAGGCAGGTCCACATTATTTAACCGTGCAGGAGGCAGGCCCACATTATTTAACCGTGCAGGAGACAGGCCCACATTATTTAACCGTGCAGGAGGCAGGCCCACATTATTTAACCGTGCAGGAGGCAGGCCCACATTATTTAACCATGCAGGAGGCAGGTCCACATTATTTTAACCTGCAGGAGGCAGGCCCACATTATTTAACCGTGCAGGAGGCAGGCCCACATTATTTAACCATGCAGGAGGCAGGCCCACATTATTTAACCGTGCAGGAGGCAGGCCCACATTATTTAACCGTGCAGGAGGCAGGACCACATTATTTAACCATGCAGGAGGCAGGACCACATTATTTAACCGTGCAGGAGACAGGACCACATTATTTAACCGTGTAGGAGGCAGGACCACATTATTTAACCGTGTAGGAGGTAGGACCACATTATTTAACCATGCAGGAGGCAGGCCCACATTATTTAACCGTGCAGGAGGCAGGACCACATTATTTAACCATGCAGGAGGCAGGACCACATTATTTAACTGTGCAGGAGGCAGGACCACATTATTTAACCGTGCAGGAGGCAGGACCACATTATTTAACCATGCAGGAGGCAGGACCACATTATTTAACCATGCAGGAGGTAGGGCCCACATTATTTAACCATGCAGGAGGTAGGGCCCACATTATTTAACCATGCAGGAGGCAAGCCCACATTAGTTAACCGTGCAGGAGACAGGCCCACATTATTTTAACCTGCAGGAGACAGGCCCACATTATTTTAACCTGCAGGAGACCGGCCCACATTATTTTAACCGTGCAGGAGGCATGCCCACATTATTTTAACCGTGCAGGAAGCAGGCCCACATTATTTTAACCTGCAGGAGGCAGGCCCACATTATTTAACCGTGCAGGAGGCAAGCCCACATTAGTTAACCGTGCAGGAGACAGGTCCACATTATTTTAACCTGCAGGAGACAGGACCACATTATTTTAACCTGCAGGAGACCGGCCCACATTATTTTAACCTGCAGGAGGCAGGCCCTGTTTAACCGTGCAGGAGGCATGCCCACATTATTGAACCATGCAGGAGACAGGCCCACATTATTTAACCGTGCAGGAGGCAGGCCCACATTATTTAACCGTGCAGGAGGCAGGCCCACATTATTTAACCATGCAGGAGGCAGGTCCACATTATTTTAACCTGCAGGAGGCAGGCCCACATTATTTAACCGTGCAAGAGGCAGGCCCACATTATTTAACCGTGCAGGAGGCAGGCCCACATTATTTAACTGTGCAGGAGGCAGGCCCACATTATTTAACCATGCAGGAGGCAGGTCCACATTATTTGAACCTGCAGGAGGCAGGCCCACATTATTTAACCGTGCAGGAGGCAGGCCCACATTATTTAACCGTGCAGGAGGCAGGCCCACATTATTTAACCATGCAGGAGGCAGGTCCACATTATTTTAACCTGCAGGAGGCAGCCCACATTATTTAACCGTGCAGGAGGCAGGCCCACATTATTTAACCATGCAGGAGGCAGGTCCACATTATTTAACCGTGCAGGAGGCAGGCCCACATTATTTAACCGTGCAGGAGACAGGCCCACATTATTTAACCGTGCAGGAGGCAGGCCCACATTATTTAACCGTGCAGGAGGCAGGCCCACATTATTTAACCATGCAGGAGGCAGGTCCACATTATTTTAACCTGCAGGAGGCAGGCCCACATTATTTAACCGTGCAGGAGGCAGGCCCACATTATTTAACCATGCAGGAGGCAGGCCCACATTATTTAACCGTGCAGGAGGCAGGCCCACATTATTTAACCGTGCAGGAGGCAGGACCACATTATTTAACCATGCAGGAGGCAGGACCACATTATTTAACCGTGCAGGAGACAGGACCACATTATTTAACCGTGTAGGAGGCAGGCCCACATTATTTAACCATGCAGGAGGCAGGTCCACATTATTTAACCGTGCAGGAGGCAGGCCCACATTATTTAACCGTGCAGGAGACAGGCCCACATTATTTAACCGTGCAGGAGGCAGGCCCACATTATTTAACCGTGCAGGAGGCAGGCCCACATTATTTAACCATGCAGGAGGCAGGTCCACATTATTTTAACCTGCAGGAGGCAGGCCCACATTATTTAACCGTGCAGGAGGCAGGCCCACATTATTTAACCATGCAGGAGGCAGGCCCACATTATTTAACCGTGCAGGAGGCAGGCCCACATTATTTAACCGTGCAGGAGGCAGGACCACATTATTTAACCATGCAGGAGGCAGGACCACATTATTTAACCGTGCAGGAGACAGGACCACATTATTTAACCGTGTAGGAGGCAGGACCACATTATTTAACCGTGTAGGAGGTAGGACCACATTATTTAACCATGCAGGAGGCAGGCCCACATTATTTAACCGTGCAGGAGGCAGGACCACATTATTTAACCATGCAGGAGGCAGGACCACATTATTTAACTGTGCAGGAGGCAGGACCACATTATTTAACCGTGCAGGAGGCAGGACCACATTATTTAACCATGCAGGAGGCAGGACCACATTATTTAACCGTGCAGGAGACAGGACCACATTATTTTAACCTGCAGGAGGAAGGCCCACATTATTTAACCGTGCAGGAGGCAGGCCCACATTATTTAACCATGCAGGAGACAGGCCCACATTATTTAACCGTGCAGGAGGCAGGACCACATTATTTAGCCGTGTAGGAGGCAGGCCCACATTATTTAACCTGCAGGAGGCAGGCCCACATTATTTAACCGTGTAGGAGGCAGGCCCACATTATTTTAACCTGCAGGAGGCAGGCCCACATTATTTAACCGTGTAGGAGGCAGGACCACATTATTTAACCGTGCAGGAGGCAGGCCCACATTATTTAACCGTGCAGGAGGCAGGACCACATTATTTAACCATGCAGGAGGCAGGACCACATTATTTAACCGTGCAGGAGGCAGGACCACATTATTTAACCATGCAGGAGGCAGGACCACATTATATAACCGTGCAGGAGGTAGGGCCACATTATATAACCGTGCAGGAGGCAGGCCCACATTATTTAACCATGCAGTAGGCAGGCCCACATTATTTAACCGTGCAGGAGCATGTCAAGAAGCAGTACAGCTTGGTCGGGTCGTGTTTCGGAGAACGCACGGCTCTCGACTTTCTCCTCTCCCAAGTCTGTATGTGAGTTGCAGCGATGGGACAAGACTGGAACTACCATTTTGGATATGATGAAATTGGGGAGAAAAAGGGGTAAAAAAAACAACAATATAATAACTGATTGCTTGGTTTTTGTTACATTTTATTACAACTAAACTTAGAATGATTCACCTTCCCGGTATTATGGTGACAACGTCCATGCCAAGCTTGCATTAACTCTTCTAGAGATGTGTGAATGTGATCTGACCTGTAAGATGGTTCTGATTATGTCCATAAATCGTAGGCCTATTGGGGAGCAGTATAACGGTGAGTGGACATACTCCCTTTATCTTTATCTTTATATTGGATCTTTGTCCTTTATATTGGATCTTATTCTTTATATTCCATGTATAACACTGTGTTGTTGTACGTGTCAAACTGCTTTGCTTTATCTTGGCCAGGTCGCAGTTGTAAATGAGAACTTGTTCTCAACTAGCCTACCTGGTTTAATAAAGGTGTGTGGAGGGGGGAAGGGGGGGTAAATATTGGATCTTTGTCCTTTATATTGGATCTTTGTCCTTTATATTGGATCTTTGTCCTATATATTGGATCTTTGTCCAGCACCTGTGAAAAGTTTGGATGTGTGTAAATCCCTCTATAGTCTGAGTGGTTTTAATATTACATGCCCACTGAGAGAAATGATGGTGCCTGTAAGTGTGACAGAGCCTATTTAAACCAAGTTGGTTCGTTTAGAATTTGATTAGTTATACATTCTCTTTTTTAGGCCTTGTGGCAGATGAATCAGAATTAGTTAGGTAACATAGATAAGATGTTTTATTTGCATAATATGCTTATGTGAGATACTTGTCATTAGAATGTTTCACTTTGGACTATAGGGTTGGCAGTTTGCACTTATCCCTTCTCAGCCAGGGCTCAGTCACTTGGGGCCCAGAGAGGGTAGAGGTCAGACCTGTCTTCATATGTGAATGTATCTGTTAAACCATCTGGTGCTATGCAGAATATCAGAACGGGAGGAGGACAGAATGGAACATTGTCTTCTTATGTGAATGTGTCTTTACCTATTCTTAAACCATGTGAAGGGATGGTGTGATTAATGGGGAACCAATGAATTGTCTCCCTAATGTCTGTACGCCAGTCACTCCCTCCCTTTCCCATTGGAGAGGGGGAGGGGGGGGGGGGGAGTATGGCAGTGTCTGGAACCATTGTATGTCCCCTCTGATGATGCACTTATCTTGAGATAGAATATGACCTAGAGGCTCGCTCCCCTCAGTGAGCTTGTCCCGGAGTGGGGTGAATTTGAGATGGGAGTATCTAAAGTTGACAATTGATATATGCCATTGGATGAGGTAATGTGTTGGTACTATGAATTACCAGGAATGAGATTAGAACCTCGTCTGAATGATAATTTATAGCTAATGCTATCTGGCTATGGGATACTCCTTTCTCAAGTAAAAGGCCCTTTGTGAAGAGTTCCTGAGATCTGTGGTTTGTCATGTAAGTTGAGAGGGGTGGATCTTTGCTGTAAAAGATCTCAGTTGCCATTATATTGACACTCAACTTTTCATTAGAGATAGTGAATTGTTGAGAGTCAAAATGCTATTGCAAAAGCTTCATTATTATTATTAAAGATGAAGTTTAAGTATAACTCTGACTGGTGTGTGGTTTGTAACTCTCCTCATTTGGTAATACAGGAAATGAATCTACCACAGCCTCATCAATAATGATGTTTGGTATGTCCATGCTCAGCCATAATGTCATTTCTAGTAGGCCTAGCCCATACATCAGTGTGAATGATATTGAAGCCATTCAAATACTTAGAACAATGTGGACAGTTAACATATTTGGCACAGATGCATCTGTCTCCATTTTGTTATTTCGTTTCTGTAAACCATTTAACAATCTATAACGGGACTAACAATGAAATTGGAGTTGATTCCAAGGTAACACATTAAAAGCCTGTAAATACACAACTTGAAACAAACACATATTTCGCCATGGAGCATGTTCTGATTGGCCAGTGAGGGGCCAAGCCTTCGACAAACACACACAACTTGTTAACTGTCGATGTACCACTGTAGATGTACCATTGTAGATGTACCATTGTAGATGTACCATTGTAGATGTGCCATTGTAGATGTGTCATTGTAGATGTACCATTGTAGATGTACCATTGTAGATGTGCCATTGTAGATGTGCCATTGTAGGTGTACCATTGTATATGTACCATTGTATATGTGCCATTGTAGATGTACCACTGTATACATACCATTGTAGGGGACACAGGGCTGATTTCAAGGTTTTACTGCTAACCCACAAAGCATTACATGGGCTTGCTCTTACCTATCTTTCTGATTGGGTACATACCTACACGTACGCTATGGCCACAAGACGCAGGCCTCCTAATTGTCCCTAGAATTTCTAAGCAAACAGCTGGAGGCTGGGCTTTCTCCTATAGAGCTCCATTTTTATGGAATGGTCTGCCTACTCATGTGAGAGACGCAAACTCGGTCTCAACCTTTAAGTCTTTACTGAAGACTCATCTCTTCAGTGGGTCATATGATTGAGTGTAGTCTGGCCCAGGAGTGGGAAGGTGAACGGAAAGGCT